>NC_092010.1:8360030-8387936 GCF_044704955.1 Pristiophorus japonicus
TACTGGGGGAAATCGCTGGAAGCTGAAGTTCAGCGAGTTCACGTGGAGCACATATACAGTCCATATACCAGGACGCCACCGATAATGATGAAAGTGCTCCTCAATGGCATCCCAGTATTAATGGAGCTAGACACAGGGGCCAGCCAGTCCCTGATGGGTATCAAACAGTTCGGCTAGTTGTGTGCATCCAAGGCCAGGAGGCCAAAATTATTGCCGATTGACGCACAGCTCCGGACATATACAAAGGAGATCATTCCGGTGCTAGGCAGCGCCACGGTAGTCATGACCCACAAAGATTCGGAGAACAGGTTGCCACTATGGATTGTCCCGGGGGATGGTCTCGCACTACTGGGGAGGAGTTGGCTTGCTGTCATGAACTGGAAATGGGGCGATGTCAATGCAATTTCTTCTGTGGAGCGAGTATCATGCTCACAGGTCCTGGACAAATTTGACTCATTATTTCAACCGGCATCGGCACTTTCATGGGGGCCAAGGTAGTGATTCACATAAACCCCAGACGCCAGACCAGTGCACCACAAGGCCAGAGCGGTGCCGTACGTGATGCGGGAAAAGATAGAAGGCGAATTGGACCGCCTGCTGAGGGAAGGCATCATCTCGCCAGTCGAATTCAGTGACTGGGCGAGCCCGATTGTGCCGGTGCTCAAGGCAGATGGGTCGGTCAGGATATGTGGTGATTACAAGGCCACCATCAATCGGGTGTCACTCCAAGACCAGTACCCGCTACCGAGAGCGGAGGACCTCTTTACGACGCTATCCGGTGGCAAACTTTTTTCAAAATTAGACCTGACCTCAGCTTACATGACCCAGGAGCTGGTGAGTGAATCAAAGAAGCTCACCACCATCACGACACACAAGGGGTTGTTTGAGTACAACAGATGTCCGTTCGGGATTCGCTCAGCCGCCGCGATCTTTCAGCGAAATATGGAAAGCCTCCGCAAGTCGATTCCAGGGATGGTGGTTTTTCAGGACGACATCCTCATCACAGGTCGCGATACTGAAGAACACCTCCACAACCTGGAGGAGGTGCTACGCAGACTGGACCGGGTAGGGCTGCGACTGAAAAAGGCGAAGTGCGTCTTCTTAGCTCCAGAGGTAGAATTCCTGGGGAGGAGGGTAGCAGCAGACGGGATCAGACCATACTGCATCCAAAATGGAAGCGATCCAGAGAGCACCCAGACCCCATAACACGACGGAGCTGCGTTCGTTCCTGGGGTTCCTGAACTATTTTGGTAACTTTCTTCCCAAATTGAGCACGCTGTTAGAGCCGCTACACGTGCTCCTACGCAAAGGTCACGAATGGGTCTGGGGGGACAGCCAGGAAAGGGCTTTTGATAGAGCACGCAATTTGTTAAGCTCCAACAAACTGTTAACGTTATATGACCCGTGTAAGAAACGTGTTTTAACGTGTGATGCGTCGTCCTATGGTGTCGGGTGTGTGTTGCAGCATGTGAATGTCAATGGTCAGTTACAGCCGATAGCTTATGCCTCCAGAAGTCTGTCCCAGGCAGAAAGAGGCTACGGGATGGTAGAAAAGGAAGCGCTAGCATGTGTATATGCAGTAAAAAAAATGCACCAGTACCTGTTTGGCAAGAAGTTTGAGCTGGCGACAGATCACAAACCCCTAACGTCCCTTTTGGCTGACAACAAGGCCATAAATGTGAACGCATCGGCCCGCATACAGAGGTGGGCACTTACGTTAGCCGCCTATGACAACACAATTCGGCACAGACCGGGCACCGAAAACTGCGCCGATGCACTCAGCAGGCTCCCACCAGCCACCACTGAGGGGGCAACTGAGCATGATGCTGAGATGGTCATGTCTGTTGAAGCTTTCGAAAGCGAAGGCTCACTTGTGACAGCCCGTCAGATTAAAGTCTGGACAAATAAAGACCCGCTACTGTCTTTAGTTAAGAAATGTGTCCTGAATGGGGACTGGGCAGCCACATACGGGGCATGCCCTGAGGAATTTAAACCATTTCATAGGCGCAAGGATGATCTCTCGATTCAGGCCGATTGCCTGCAGTGGGGAAACCAAGTAGTCATGCCCCAGATGGGCAGAGAGGTGTTTATCAGAGAAATTCACAATGAGCACCCGGGCATTGTCATGATGAAGGCAATTGCCAGGTCACACGTTTGGTGGCCAGGGGTAGATGCAGACCTGGAACTTTGTGTTCGCAGGTGCAACACGTGTGCTCAGTTGGGCAATGCACCCAGGGAAGCCCCCCTTAGCTCCTGGTCCTGGCCTGACAAGCCATGGTCACGCATCCATGTGGACTACGCAGGTCCCTTCATGGGAAAAATGTTTTTGGTTGTAGTAGACGCCTACTCCAAATTGATTGAGTGTGCCATTTTAAATTCAAGCACATCCTCTGCCACGGTAGAAAGTCTACAGGCAATGTTCGCTGCCCACGGTCTACTGGATGTCTTGGTCAGCGACAATGGCCTGTGCTTCACAAGCACTGAATTCCAGGACTTGATGGCAGACAATGGAATTAACCATGTCAGAACGGCACCGTTCAAGCCGGCCTCAAATGGCCAGGCAGAACAAGCAGTGCAGATAATCAAATAGGGGATGCTCAGATTCCAAGGGGTTCCCTACAAAGCCGCTTATCACGCCTCCTGTTGGCCAATAGATCCTGACCACACTAACTCACAGGGGTTCCACCCGCAGAGCTGCTAATGAAAAGGACGCTCAAAACAAGTTATCCCTTATACACTCCACCATGAAAGAAATTGTTGAGAGCAGGCGCCAGTCACAATATCACTACCATGACAGCAATGCGAGGGCACGATGTATAGATGTCAATGACCCTGTTTTTGTCCTTAATTACACTGCAGGGCCCAAATGGCTTGCAGGCACTGTGTTTGCCAAAGAGGGGAATAGGATTTTGGTAGTTAAACTTACCAATGGACAAATCTGCCGCAAACACGTGGATCAAACTAAAAGGAGGTTCAGCAACCCCATGGAAGAAGCAGAGGAAGAACACGATGTAGAGTTCACTCCACCACAGGTGACCGAACACCGGAACCAAGTGGAGGAGAGCCCAGTCACTGTGGGCAGTCCGGACAGGCCTGAGGCACCGCAAACAGCAGACACTCAGGCCAGCGCCCAACAACCAGAGCCCCAACTCAGGCGCTCTACAAGGGAGCGTAAACCACCAGAGAGACTCAACCTGTGATCCCAATAAGACTTTGGGGGTGAGGTGATGTCATGTATTCAACTGTCATTGTAACCCATGTATAAACTGACCCAAGTTGTACACTGTGAGAACACTGACCACAGGGGGCGAACTTGTGGGAGACACTCCTAACCTGGACTTTCAGGTATAAAAGGGGAAGCTCTGCCCACCTTCATCACTTGAGGTCTTGGTAATAAAGGTAACTGGTCAAAGAGTGACCTTCTCTCAAGTATGGGCCTCGTGTGCATTTATACAGCATTGTAAGGATATATCAGCCGCAAAACCCCCGCCCAACTTATCGGGAGTTGCTGTTCTCGCTGCGCCTGAGAGGAAACTGATTTGTGCCACGCTACCCCTCGGTGGGCGCTAACGGCAGGCACAAAGTACCCGAATTTCGCCCCCGATTTATTCAGGAGGGACTCCTCATCACAACCCGTCTCTCTCATCAGACTGCCTCAGTTGCTGCATATTCCATGTCTTCTTTCTGATTTCCACCTTTCTCTTTCAGGTATTCATAAAAACATAGAAACATAGAAAATAGGTGCAGGAGTAAGCCATTCGGCCCTTCTAGCCTGCACCGCCATTCAATGAGTTCATGGCTGAACATTCAACTTCAGTACCCCATTCCTGCTTTCTCGCCATACCCCTTGATCCCCCTAGTAGTAAGGACCTCATCTAACTCCTTTTTGAATATATTTAGTGAATTGGCCTCAACAACTTTCTGTGGTAGAGAATTCCACAGGTTCACCACTCTCTGGGTGAAGAAGTTCCTCCGCATCTCGGTCCTAAATGGCTTACCCCTTATCCTTAGACTGTGACCTCTGGTTCTGGACTTCCCCAACATTGGGAACATTCTTCCTGCATCTAACCTGTCTAACCCCGTCAGAATTTTAAATGTTTCTATGAGGTCCCCTCTCATTCTTCTGAACTCCAGTGAATACAAGCCCAGTTGATCCAGTCTTTCTTGATAGGTCAGTCCCGCCATCCCGGGAATCAGTCTGGTGAACCTTCGCTGCACTCCCTCAATAGCAAGAATGTCCTTCCTCAGGTTAGGAGACCAAAACTGTACACAATACTCCAGGTGTGGCCTCACCAATGCCCTGTACAACTGTAGCAACACCTCCCTGCCCCTGTACTCAAATCCCCTTGCTATGAAGGCCAACATGCCATTTGCTTTCTTAACCGCCTGCTGCACCTGCATGCCAACCTTCAATGACTGATGTACCACGACACCCAGGTCTCTTTGCACCTCCCCTTTTCCTAATCTGTCACCATTCAGATAATAGTCTGTCTCTCTGTTTTTACCACCAAAGTGGATAACCTCACATTTATCCACATTATACTTCATCTGCCATGCATTTGCCCACTCACCTAACCTATCCAAGTCGCTCTGCAGCCTCACAGCATCCTCCTCGCAGCTCACACTGCCACCCAACTTAGTGTCATCCGCAAATTTGGAGATACTACATTTAATCCCCTCATCTAAATCATTAATGTACAGTGTAAACAGCTGGGGCCCCAGCACAGAACCTTGCGGTACCCCACTAGTCACTACCTGCCATTCTGAAAAGTACCCATTTACTCCTACTCTTTGCTTCCTGTCTGACAACCAGTTCTCAATCCATGTCAGCACACTACCCCCAATCCCATGTGCTCTAACTTTGCACATCAATCTCTTGTGTGGGACCTTGTCGAACGCCTTCTGAAAGTCCAAATATACCACATCAACTGGTTCTCCCTTGTCCACTCTACTGGAAACATCCTCAAAAATTTCCAGAAGATTTGTCAAGCATGATTTCCCTTTCACAAATCCATGCTGACTTGGACCTATCATGTCACCTCCTTCCAAATGCACTGCTATGACATCCTTAATAATTGATTCCATCATTTTACCCACTACCGATGTCAGGCTGATATAATTCCCTGTTTTCTCTCTCCCTCCTTTTTTAAAAAGTGGGGTTACATTGGCTACCCTCCACTCTATAGGAACTGATCCAGAGTCAATGGAATGTTGGAAAATGACTGTCAATGCATCCACTATTTCCAAGGCCACCTCCTTAAGTACTCTGGGATGCAGTCCATCAGGCCCTGGGGATTTATCGGCCTTCAATCCCATCAATTTCCCCAACACAATTTCCCGGCTAATAAGGATTTCCCTCAGTTCCTCCTCCTTACTAGACCCCCCGACCCCTTTTATAACCGGAAGGTTGTTTGTGTCCGCCTTCGTGAATACCGAACCAAAGTACTTGTTCAATTGGTCCGCCATTTCTTTGTTCCCCGTTATGACTTCCCCTGATTCTGACTGCAGGGGACCTACGTTTGTCTTTACTAACCTTTTTCTCTTTACATATCTATAGAAAGTTTTGCAATCCGTCTTAATGTTCCCTGCAAGCTTCTTCTCATACTCCATTTTCCCTGCCCTAATCAAACCCTTTGTCCTCCTCTGCTGAGTTCTAAATTTCTCCCAGTCCCCAGGTTCGCTGCTATTTCTGGCCAATTTGTATGCCACTTCCTTGGCTTTAATACTATACCTGATTTCCCTTGATAGCCACGGTTGAGCCACCTTCCCTTTTTTATTTTTATGCCAGACAGGAATGTACAATGTACGATGGGAGGGGACCTGCATTATTTTTAATTTTCACCTCTGTGACCTGGATTGATGCCCATCACAGTCAGACGACTTGAAGCCCCCTCTCCTTGGCGCTGGGGTACAGGGGGAGTCCTGCTCAATCTCAAAATGCCAACTGTGCCAACCATGCCACCAATCCTTACCCTGGGCCCAGAGCCCTGTCCAGTGCTACCTCTTGGGTTACAGGGGAAGTCTGGTCCCGGACAGCGCAGGGGTTATCGAGCGCTGTTGTGTGCACGCAGAGTACCCCAGGCCTGCCTCTCAGAGCACTCTCACAGCATCTTAAGTGTGTGTGTGTGTGTGCGTGTCTGTCTCCTGTCCGTTATGGTTTCAAACTGAGATAAGTTTTAGTAGTTTCCAACGGACGGGATGCACTCACACTGTGAGATGTGATCCTGTGCTGTGGGTGGCAGGTCAGAGCTGTGGAGAAATGATTGGGTTTGCACACAATCAGATACCAGCGTAGACAAGCTCATAGGCAGCCACCCTGGGCGGAAGTGTTCTGCGGTGAGGTTCAATGATACAAGAGGCAACCATGGTCACATTCTCAGTCTGTGCGAGACAGGGTGTGAGAAAGAGAGAAAGAGGGACAGAGGAACTGAGAGGGGGGTTGAGACAGTGAGGGGAAGAGACAGAGATTTTTTTCCCAGGTTTTTTCTCCCTAAATTGGCCTGGGTTTTTATCTGGTTTTTGCCTCTCCCAGGAGATCACATGGCTCCGGTTGGAGTGGAGTGTAGAATGTTTCAGTATAAGGGGTGTCGCAGTTGTGGTGGGGCAGACTGGTAGGGCTGGGTGTTCTTTGCCTTTCCGTCATTGTTCATTGGCTTATATGTAACCTTCAAGGCTGCTGAATGTCATGTATGTATGCTTGGGTTTACTAGCCACCAGGTGGCGCCACTGTCGGAGGTCATTGGGCTGTACGCACGTGTGTGCAGCCCAGGTATAAAAGGCCAGCCATCTTGTAATGTAGTCACTTTGGGCCCTAATAAAGTAGAGCCAGGTTTGTACCTGTTCGGAGTTTACAGTATTCTGTCTATTGAGTTATTACATACACAACATTTGGCGACGAGGTAACAAGAACCTTCGCTTGCAAAAATGAACGCAATTGGAATTCTGGAGCGATTTGTGGAGGGAGAGGACTGGGCAGATTTTGTAGCTCGCTTGAACCAGTATTTCATGGCCAATAAAATGGAGAACGAGGCAGACGCAGTTCAGCGCAGGGTGGTCCTCCTCAAGGTTTGCGGTCCGAAAATCTATGGACTCATAAAGAATCTCCTCTTGCCCTTAAGTCCAACAGACAAGGACTATGAAACATTGTGTGCTCTGGTACGTGACCATCTCAAACCAGTTCTGAGGGCCAGGATGTATCGGAATTCGTTGCTGACCTAAGACGTCTAGCTGGACCGTGTAAGTTTGAAACTGCGTTGGCAGACATGCTGCGGGACTTCTTTGTAATTGGCATCAACCATGAGGTGATCCTGCGTAAGCTACTGGTGGTGGAGATGCTGGATTTGAGCAAGGCCATCACAATTGCTAATCATACATGACAACGGACAAAAGCTTAAAGCAGATATCATTGAAAAATTGGAAATTGGAAAGTACTGTAAACAAGATAGTATCGTCGTTTGACAGAGCTGCATATGGCAGGGCCTACCCGACTGCGTACGTGAAACCTGTGGCTGCTCAAAGTCCGCCAACGGGAATGAATCCGATATCACCGTGTTGGCGGTGTGGGGGCAATCATCGGCCTCATCTGTGTCGGTTTAAACAGTACAGTTGTAAAGGCTGTTCGAGAGTGGGGCATCTCCAGCGCATGTGTCCGCAACTGAGCAAGCGTGCTGCGACACACCACGTGGAGAATGATGACCAGTGTAGCGCAGATCCAGATATGCAATCTGAGATACCAGAGAAGGAAATGTATGGACTGTATTCATTCCTAACAAAGAGCCAACCGATAATGATTAATGTAAAACTTAATGGTGTGCCGATATCGATGGAATTGGACACGGGTGCGAGTCGTAGAAACATAGAAAGTAGGTGCAGGAGTAGGCCATTCACCCTTCAAGCCTGCACCACCATTCAATATGATCATGGCTGATCATGCAACCTCAGTATCCCATTCCTGCTTTCTCTCCATACCCCTTGATCTCTTCAGCCGTAAGGGCCACATCTAACTCCCTTTTGAATATATCTAACGAACTGGCATCAACAACTTTCTATAGTAGAGAATTCCACATGCTTACAACTCTCTGAGTGAAGAAGTTTCTCCTCATCTTGGTCCTAAATGGCTTACCCCTTATCCGTAGACTGTGACCTCTGTTTCTGGACTTCCCCAATATCGGGAACATTCTTCCTGCATCTAACCTGTCCAATCCCGTCAGAATTTTATATGTTTCGATGAGATCCCCTTTCATTCTTCGAAATTCCATTGAATATAACTCTAGTCGATCCAGTCTTTCCTCATATGTCACTCCTGCCATCCTGGGAATCAGTCTGGTGAACCTTCACTGCACTTCCTCAATAGCAAGAATGTCCTTCCTCAGGTTAGGAGACCAAAACTGTACACAATATTCAAGGTGTGGCCTCACCAAGGCCCTATACAACTGTAGTAAGACCTCCCTGCTCCTATACTCAAAACCTCTCGCTGTGAAGGCCAACATGCCATTTGCCTTCTTCACCGCCTGCTGTACCTGCATGCCAACTTTCAATGACTGATGTACAATGACACCCAGGTCTCGTTGCACCTCCCCTTTTACTAATCTGTCACCATTCAGATAATAATCTGCCAAAGTGGATAACCTCACATTTATCCACATTACACTGCATCTGCCATGCATTTGCCCATGCATCTAACCTGTCCAAGTCACCCTGCAGCCTCCTAGCATCCTCCTCACAGCTCACACTGCCACCCAGCTTAGTGTCATCTACAAACTTGGAGATATTACATTCAATTCCTTCATCTAAATCATTATATTGTAAATATCTGGGGTCCCAGCACTGAACCTTGCAGTACCCCACTAGTCACTGCCTGCCATTCTGAAAAGGATCCATTTATTCCTACTCTTTGCTTCCTGTCTGCCAACCAGTTCTTTATCCACGTTAGTACATCAATCAATAATGAGCCAGAGGACATTTGACAAGCTGTGGGATACGAAGGCTGTGAGGCCTAGGCTGAGTCCAGTCAATGCCAAGTTGCGTACATGCACTAAAGAACTCATAACAGTGATTGGCAGTGCAGTAGTCAAGGTGTCGTAAGATGGTGCGGTTCAACATTTACCATTATGGATTGTTCCAGGCAATGGTCCAATGCTGTTCGGCAGGAATTGGCTGGAAAAAATCAAATGGAACTGGAACGAGATCAAAGTGTTGTCGGAGGAAGATACTCCATGTGCTCAAGTGCTGAGCAAGTTCCCCTCGCTGTTTGAACCAGGCATCGGCATTTTCATGGGAGCCAAGGTGCAGATCCACGTGGACTCGGATACAAGACCCGTCAATCATAAAGCTTGGGCAGTTCCGTACATGATGAGGGAGAAGGTCGAAATCGAACTGGACAGACCCCAGCGTGAAGGGATCATATCACCTGTCGAATTTAACAAATGGGCCAGCCCCATTGTTCCTGTGTTGAAAAGTGATGGCACTGTCAGGATTTGTGGAGACTACAAGGTTATGATCAACCGAGTTTTGAAACAGGATCAATACCCGTTACCGAAGGCTGATGACCTGTTTGCAACGCTAGCGGGGGGGGGGGAAGTCGTTCACTAAACTGGATCTGACATCGGCCTACATGACACAGGAGCTGGTCGACACGTCGAAGAAACTTACGTGCATCAACACTCACAAAGGACTGTTTATCTACAACAGGTGTCCTTTCGGAATTCGCTCGGCTGCAGTCATATTTCAGAGGAACATGGAGAGTCTACTGAAGTCTGTCCCTAGAACCGTCGTGTTACAAGATGACACACTGCTCACAGGTCGTGACTCCGCCGAACATCTGAACAACCTGGAAGAGGTTCTACATCGTCTGGACAAAGTGGGACTCAGACTGAAACGTTCGAAATGCGTCTTCATGGCACCGGAAGTCGAATTCCTGGGGAGGAAAATTACTGCTGACGGTATCAGGCCTACGGACTCGAAAACCAAGGCCATCAAAAATGCACCCAAGCCTCAGAATGTGACGGAGCTGCGTTCGTTCCTTGATCTACTCAACTACTTCAGTCATTTCCTACCTAGATTGAGCACTTTATTGGAGCCATTGCACATGCTGCTAAGAAAAGGCGACAACTGGGTTTGGGGTGCGTCTCAAGATAGAGCTTTTGAGAAAGCTATTGATCTGCTTTGCTCTAACAAGCTGCTGGTACATTATGATTTGTGTAAGCGTCTAGTATTGGCCTGTGATGCTTCGTCATATGGAGTTGGTTGCGTGCTCCAACAAGCTAATGAGTCGGGTAAATTACAACCTGTTGCGTATGCTTCTAAAAGTTTGTCAAAGGCAGAAAGAGCCTACAACATGGGGTTAAAAAGATGCATCAGTACCTGTCTGGTCTTCGATTTGAACTGGAAACAGATCACAAGCCACTTATTTCATTGTTTTCGGAAAACAAAGGTATCAATACCAATGCATCGTCCCGCATCCAGAGGTGGGCGCTGACATTATCTGCCTATGATTATGTCATTCACCATAGACCTGGCACCGAGAATTGTGCCGATGCATTGAGCCGTCTGCCGTTGCCCACACCGGAGGTGGAGATGCCACAACCGGCAGACCGACTGTTAGCTATGGATGCTTTTGAAAGTGAAGGAACCCCTGTCATGGCTCAACAAGTTAAGACCTGGACCAGCCAGGACCCGATATTATCGGTTGTGAAACGTTGTGTCCTTAGTGGTGATTGGTCTGCCATACCCAAGCAAATGGGTGATGGGACCAAACCTTACAACCGTCGCAAAGATGAACTGTCCATTCAGTCAGATTGTTTACTGTGGGGAAATCGTGTTGTTATGCCCAAGAAAGGCAGAGAGAAATTTGTACATGATCTACATAGCACGCATCCCGGTATTGTCATGATGAAAGCCATTGCCAGGTCTCATGTATGGTGGCCTGGAATTGACTCTGATCTGGAATCATGTGTGTATCAGTGCAACACTTGCATGCAGCTTAGTAAAGCACCAGCGGAATCGCCGCTGAGTCTGTGGTCGTGGCCATCTAAACCATGGTCCAGGATCCACATCGACTTTGCAAGTCCCTTCCTGGGAAAGATGTTTTTAGTTGTGGTGGATGCATATTCCAAGTGGATAGAGTATACAATCGGGTCATCCAGCACATCCACAGCTACCATTGAGAGCCTTCGTGTCATGTTTGCTACTCATGGTCTGCCCAACATCGTTGTCAGTGACAACGGATCTTGCTTCACCAGTCTGGAGTTTCAAGAGTTCATGAAACTCAATGGTATCAAACATGTGAGGTCAGCACCATTCAAACCCACATCCAATGGACAAGCAGAGTGTGCGGTCCAAACTATCAAGCAGAGTATGAAACGTGTAACTCAAGGTTCACTGCAGACTCGCTAGTCATGCATATTGCTCAGTTACAGGACAAGACCCCATACACTTACCGAGGTCTCCCCTGCTGAACTATTGATGAAGAGAGGTCTCAAGACCAGACTCTCTCTTGTCCAACCTGACTTGAACGATCATGTTGAATACAGACGTCAAAGTCAGCAGTGGTATCATGATCGCGCTACTGTGTCACACAACATTTCTATCAATGATCCTGTTTATGTAATAAATTATGGTCAAGGTCCCAAGTGGATCGCTGGTACTGTTACGGCCAAGGAAGGTAACAGAGTGTTTATTGTCAAGCTCAAGAATGGGCAAACATGCAGGAAACATGTTGATCAGATAAAGCTACAGCACACGGATGAACCGGAACAGTCTGAGGAAGACACAATCAGTGACCAACCAACCTACCCTCAGTCATCAGAGGACTCCGCTGTCATCAATGAATCTGGACTTTCAATCCCTGACAAGGTCAATGAATCTGGACTTTCAATCCCTAACGTGGTCAATGAATCTGGACTTTCAATCCCTGACATGGTCAATGAATCTGGACTTTCAATCCCTGACATGGTCAATGAATCTGGACTTTCAATCCCGGACATGGTCAATGAATCTGGACTTTCAATCCCAGACATGGTCAATGAATCTGGACTTTCAATCCCTGACATGGTCAATGAATCTGGACTTTCAATCCCGGACATGGTCAATGAATCTGGACTTTCAATCCCTGACATGGTCAATGAATCTGGACTTTCAATCCCGGACATGGTCAATGAATCTGGACTTTCAATCCCGGACATGGTCAATGAATCTGGACTTTCAATCCCTGACATGGTCAATGAATCTGGACTTTCAATCCCGGACATGGTCAATGAATCTGGACTTTCAATCCCTGACGTGGTCAATGAATCTGGACTTTCAATCCCGGACGTGGTCAATGAATCTGGACTTTCAATCCCTGACATGGTCAATGAATCTGGACTTTCAATCCCTGACATGGTCAATGAATCTGGACTTTCAATCCCTGACATGGTCAATGAATCTGGACTTTCAATCCCTGACATGGTCAATGAATCTGGACTTTCAATCCCGGACATGGTCAATGAATCTGGACTTTCAATCCCGGACATGGTCAATGAATCTGGACTTTCAATCCCTGACGTGGTCAATGAATCTGGACTTTCAATCCCTGACGTGGTCAATGAATCTGGACTTTCAATCACTGACATGGTCAATGAATCTGGACTTTCAATCACTGACATGTTCAATGAATCTGGACTTTCAATCCCTGACATGGTCAATGAATCTGGACTTTCAATCACTGACATGGTCAATGAATCTGGACTTTCAATCACTGACATGGTCAATGAATCTGGACTTTCAATCCCTGACATGGTCAATGAATCTGGACTTTCAATCCCTGACAAGGTCAATGAATCTGGACTTTCAATCCCTGACATGGTCAATGAATCTGGACTTTCAATCCCTGACGTGGTCAATGAATCTGGACTTTCAATCACTGACATGGTCAATGAATCTGGACTTTCAATCACTGACATGGTCAATGAATCTGGACTTTCAATCACTGACATGGTCAATGAATCTGGACTTTCAATCACTGACATGGTCAATGAATCTGGACTTTCAATCACTGACATGGTCAATGAATCTGGACTTTCAATCCCTGACATGGTCAATGAATCTGGACTTTCAATCACTGACATGGTCAATGAATCTGGACTTTCAATCCCTGACATGGTCAATGAATCTGGACTTTCAATCACTGACATGGTCAATGAATCTGGACTTTCAATCACTGACATGGTCAATGAATCTGGACTTTCAATCCCTGACATGGTCAATGAATCTGGACTTTCAATCCCGGACATGGTCAATGAATCTGGACTTTCAATCCCTGACAAGGTCAATGAATCTGGACTTTCAATCCCTGACATGGTCAATGAATCTGGACTTTCAATCCCGGACATGGTCAATGAATCTGGACTTTCAATCCCTGACATGGTCAATGAATCTGGACTTTCAATCCCTGACATGGTCAATGAATCTGGACTTTCAATCCCTGACGTGGTCAATGAATCTGGACTTTCAATCCCTGACGTGGTCAATGAATCTGGACTTTCAATCCCTGACATGGTCAATGAATCTGGACTTTCAATCCCGGACATGGTCAATGAATCTGGACTTTCAATCCCGGACATGGTCAATGAATCTGGACTTTCAATCCCGGACATGGTCAATGAATCTGGACTTTCAATCCCTGACATGGTCAATGAATCTGGACTTTCAATCCCTGACGTGGTCAATGAATCTGGACTTTCAATCCCTGACATGGTCAATGAATCTGGACTTTCAATCCCTGACGTGGTCAATGAATCTGGACTTTCAATCCCTGACATGGTCATTGAATCTGGACTTTCAATCCCTGACATGGTCAATGAATCTGGACTTTCAATCCCGGACATGGTCAATGAATCTGGACTTTCAATCCCTGATGTGGTCAATGAATCTGGACTTTCAATCCCTGACATGGTCAATGAATCTGGACTTTCAATCCCTGACGTGGTCAATGAATCTGGACTTTCAATCCCTGACAAGGTCAATGAATCTGGACTTTCAATCCCTGACAAGGTCAATGAATCTGGACTTTCAATCCCGGACATGGTCAATGAATCTGGACTTTCAATCCCGGACATGGTCAATGAATCTGGACTTTCAATCCCTGACAAGGTCAATGAATCTGGACTTTCAATCCCTGACATGGTCAATGAATCTGGACTTTCAATCCCTGACATGGTCAATGAATCTGGACTTTCAATCCCTGACATGGTCAATGAATCTGGACTTTCAATCCCTGACGTGGTCAATGAATCTGGACTTTCAATCCCTGACATGGTCAATGAATCTGGACTTTCAATCCCTGACGTGGTCAATGAATCTGGACTTTCAATCCCTGACAAGGTCAATGAATCTGGACTTTCAATCCCTGACAAGGTCAATGAATCTGGACTTTCAATCCCTGACGTGGTCAATGAATCTGGACTTTCAATCCCGGACATGGTCAATGAATCTGGACTTTCAATCCCTGACGTGGTCAATGAATCTGGACTTTCAATCCCTGACATGGTCAATGAATCTGGACTTTCAATCCCGGACATGGTCAATGAATCTGGACTTTCAATCCCTGACGTGGTCAATGAATCTGGACTTTCAATCCCTGACATGGTCAATGAATCTGGACTTTCAATCCCGGACATGGTCAATGAATCTGGACTTTCAATCCCGGACATGGTCAATGAATCTGGACTTTCAATCCCTGACATGGTCAATGAATCTGGACTTTCAATCCCTGACATGGTCAATGAATCTGGACTTTCAATCCCTGACGTGGTCAATGAATCTGGACTTTCAATCCCTGACATGGTCAATGAATCTGGACTGTCAATCCCTGACATGGTCAATGAATCTGGACTTTCAATCCCTGACGTGGTCAATGAATCTGGACTTTCAATCCCTGACGTGGTCAATGAATCTGGACTTTCAATCCCTGACAAGGTCAATGAATCTGGACTTTCAATCCCTGACGTGGTCAATGAATCTGGACTTTCAATCCCTGACGTGGTCAATGAATCTGGACTTTCAATCCCGGACATGGTCAATGAATCTGGACTTTCAATCCCTGACGTGGTCAATGAATCTGGACTTTCAATCCCTGACATGGTCAATGAATCTGGACTTTCAATCCCTGACGTGGTCAATGAATCTGGACTTTCAATCCCGGACATGGTCAATGAATCTGGACTTTCAATCCCTGACATGGTCAATGAATCTGGACTTTCAATCCCTGACATGGTCAATGAATCTGGACTTTCAATCCCTGACATGGTCATTGCCACTCCCATCAGATCGGTTACCCAGTCCCCAGTCATAACAGACTCAGAACGCTCGCCCAAGGCTGGAGTTGAACTGAGACGATCAACTCGGGAGCGGAAAGCCCCGGACTGTCTCAATTTATAAAAAGACTGTTACTAATATCTTAAAGGAGGATATTGTCATGTATGTATGCTTGGGTTTACTAGCCACCAGGTGGCGCCACTGTCGGAGGTCATTGGGCTGTACGCATGTGTGTGCGGCCCAGGTATAAAAGGCCAGCCATCATGTAATGTAATCACTTTGGGCCCTAATAAAGCAGAGCCAAGTTTGTACCTGTTCGAAGTTTACAGTATTCAGTCTATTTATTTATTGCATACACAGCACTGACCAAGGGCCGTGCAGCTCTTTGTCGGCCGGCGTGGACACGATGGGCCGAAATGGACTTCTTCTGCGCTGTAAATTTCTATGTTTCTATGTTTCTAGATAGAAAGATGTGAGGGAGACAGAAAGAAAGACAGAGAGAGGGCAACAATGAGAGACAAAGAGAGGGATAATAAGTGGGAGAGATGATCAGAAAGAAACTGAGAGGGAAATTGTTATATATGTATATTTGCATTTACAATGTACAGCCACCAGAGGGCTCATCCCCTGGAGTCCCAAGGGATCCCATAATCCCTTGGGAGCACAGGTATTTAAGGAGGCTTCACAGGTTAGAGAGGCATTCTGGAGACCTTAATAAAAGACTAAGGTCACACTTTACTTTGAGCTCACAGTGTTCAGTCTGACTCTTTCTCCATACATAACAACTGGCGATGAGATACAGATAGCGAACTCAAAGATGCAGAGAACAGTGGGCATCCTGGAGAAATTTTCAGAGGGAGATGATTGGGAAACTTTTGTGGAGTGACTCGATCAATACTTCGTGGCCAACGAGCCAGATGGGGAAGAGAGCGCTGCCAAACGAAGGGCGATCCTCCTCACCGTCTGTGGGGCACCAACGTATGGCCTCATGAAGAATCTGCTCACTCCAGCAAAACCCACGGAGAAATCATACGATGATTTGTGCACACTGGTCCGAGAGCATTTGAACCCGAAGGAAAGCGTTCTGATGGCGAAGTACCGGTTCTACACCTACAAAAGGTCTGAAGGCCAGGAAGTGGCGAGTTATGTCACCGAGCTAGGACGCCTTGCAGGACATTGCGAATTTGAAGGACATTTGGAGCACATGCTCAGAGACTTTTTCGTACTTGGCATTGGCCACGAAACCATACTTCGCAAACTTTTGACTGTAGAGACCCCAACCGTGGAGCTGGACACGGGCACGAGCCAGTCCATCATGGGCAAAAAGACTTTCGAAAGGTGTGGTGCAATAAGGCCTCAAGGCCAGTCTTAACTCCAGTTCGCACGAAACTAAGAACTTACACCAAAGAACTGATTCCTGTAATCGGCAGTGCTACTGTAAAGGTCTTCTACGATGGAGCGGTGCACAAGCTACCGCTCTGGGTGGTACCGGGCGATGGTCCCACGCTGCTCGGCAGGAACTGGCTGGGAAAGAGACGCTGGAACTGGGACAACGTCCGAGCGCTATCGCCCGCTGACGACACTTCGTGTGCCCAGGTCTTAAACAAATTTCCTTCGCTGTTCGAACCAGGCATTGTGGAAATTCCAAGGAGCAAAAGTGCAGATCTACCTAATTCCGGGGGCGCGACCCATCCATCACAAGGGGAGAGCAGTACCATACATGATGAGAGAAAGGGTAGAGATCGAGCTAGACCGGCTGCAACGAGAGGGCATCATTTCACCAATCGCGTTCAGCAAGTGGGTCAGTCCTATTGTCCCAGTCCTCAAGGGAGACGGCACTGTCAGAATCTGTGGCGATTACAAAGTAACTATCAATCGTTTCTCCCTGCAGGACCAATACCCACTACCAAAAGCCGACGACCTCTTTGCAATGCTGGCGGGAGGAAAGACGTTCATGAAGCTGGATCTGACTTCAGCCTATATGACGCAGGAACTGGAGGAATCAGCGAAGGCCCTCACCTGCATCAACACGCACAAAGGTCTTTTTGTTTATAACAGGTGCCCGTTTGGAATCCGATCAGCGGCGGCGATATTCCAGAGAAACATGGAAAGTTTACTGAAGTCGGTCTCGCACACCGTGGTCTTCCAGGACAACATCTTGGTCATAGGTCGGAACATAGTCGAGCATCTGCAGAACCTGGAGGAGGTTCTTAGTTGACTCAACCGCGAGGGGCTCAGGTTAAAACACTCGAAGTGCGTTTCCTGGCTCCTGAAGTGGAGTTCTTGGGAAGAAGGATTGCGGCGGACGGCATCAGGCCCACTAACGTGAAGACGGAGGCAATCGAGAACGCACCGAGGCCATAGAACGTGACGGAGCTGCGGTCGTTTCTGGGACTCTTGAACTACTTTGGTAACTTCTTACCGGGTCTCAGCACACTGTTAGAACCACTGCATGTCTTACTACGAAAAGGGGGCGAATGGGTTTGGGGCAAAAGCCAAGAAAATGCCTTTGGTAAAAGCGAGAAAATTGTTATGCTCAAACAAATTGCTTGTGTTGTATGATCCATGTAAGCGTCTGGTACTAGCATGTGATGCGTCGTCATATGGCATCGGGTGTGTATTGCAACAAGCTAATGATTTCGGGAAACTGCAACCGGTTGCTTATGCATCCAGGAGTCTGTCTAAGGCTGAGAGAGCCTACAGCATGATTGAAAAAGAAGCGTTAGCGTGTGTCTATGGGGTAAAGAAAATGCATCAATACCTGTTTGGGCTAAAATTCAAATTGGAAACTGACCATAAGCCACTTATATCCCTGTTTTCCGAGAGTAAAGGGATAAATACCAACACATCGGAACGCATCCAGAGATGGGCGCTCACGTTGTCCGCATACAACTACGCCATCCGCCACAGGCCAGGCACAGAAAACTGGGGTGGAAATGGTGCAGCCCGCAGATCTAGCCATGGTTATGGAAGCATTTGAGAGTGAGCAGTCACCCGTCACTGTCCGGCAGATCAAAACCTGGACAAGCCAGGACCCCTTATTATCTCTAGTCAAAAGCTGTGTGTTTCACGGGAGCTGGTCCAGTGTCCCAGTGGAAATGCAGGAAGAGATAAAGCCGTTCCAGCGGCGCAAAGGTGAAATGTCTATACAGGCAGACTGCCTTCTGTGGGGCAATCGAGTAGTTGTCCCCAAGAAGGGCAGAGACACCTTCATCAATGATCTCCACAGTACCCACCCAGGCATCGTAATGATGAAAGTGATAGCCAGATCCCACCTGTGGTGGCCCGGTATCGATGCGGACTTAGAGGCCTGCGTTCACAGATGTAATACATGTTCGCAGTTAAGCAATGTACCCAGGGAGGCGCCGCTAAGTTTATGGTCTTGGCCCTCCAAACCGTGGTCTAGGGTACACGTCGACTATGCAGGCCCGTTCTTGGGTAAAATGTTCCTTGTGGTTGTAGACGCGTACTCCAAGTGGATTGAATGTGAGATAATGTCGGCTAGCACGTCTGCTGCCACCACTGAAAGCCTGCGGGCCATGTTTGCCACACACGGCTTACCTGATGTCCTGGTGACAGCGGGCCGTGTTTTACCAGTGCTGAGTTCAAAGAATTCATGACCCGCAATGGGATTAAACATGTCACATCTTCCCTGTTTAAACCAGCGTCCAATGGTCAGGCAGAGAGAGCAGTGCAAACCATCAAGCAAGGCTTGAAGAGGGTAACTGAAGGCTCACTGCAGACTCACCTATCCCGAGTCCTGCTTAGTGACCACACGAGACCCCACTCACTCACTGGGATCCCACCTGCTGAACTGCTCATGAAAAGAGCACTTAAGACAAGGCTCTCGTTAGTTCACCCTGATCGACATGAACAGGTAGAGAGCAGGCGGCTTCAACAAAGTGCACACCATGATAGCGTAAATGTGTCACGCGAGATTGAAATCAATGATCCTGTATTTGTATTGAATTATGGACAAGGTCCCAAGTGGCTTCCCGGCACTGTCGTGGCCAAAGAGGGGAGCAGGGTGTTTCGGGTCAAACTTTCAAATGGACTCATTCACCGGAAACACTTGGACCAAATCAAACTCAGATTCACGGACTATCCTGAGCAACCCACCTTGGACCCTACCTTTTTTGATCCCCCAACAATCACACCAATGGCAACCGGCACCACAGTTGACCACGAAACAGAACCCATCATCCACAGCAGCCCAGCAGGGCCCAACACACCAGGCAGCCCAGCAAGGCCAGCTGCACAGCAGCCCAGCGAGGGCCCAACAAATGATTCAACAACACCAGCTTTCACACCGAGACGATCAACCAGGGCAAGAAGGGCCCCAGATTGACTCATGTTGTAAACAGTTACACTATTGACTTTTGGGGGGGGGGAGTGTTGTTATATATGTATACTTGCATTTACTCTGTACAGCCACTAGAGGGCTCATTGCCTGGAATCCCAAGGGATCCCATAATCCCTTGGGAGCACAGGTATTTAAGGAGGCTTCACAGGTTGGAGATGCACTCTGGAAACCTGCAATAGAAGTCTAAGGTCACACTTTACTTTGAGCTCACAGTGTTCAGTCTGACTCTTTCTGCATACACTACAGAAATAGTGAGAAAGAGAGAGTGAGAGAGAGAAAACCTGAGACAGGGTGAGAGACAGACAGAGACACAGTGAGGAAGGTCGACAGTGAGCGACAGAATGACAGTGAGGGAGGGAGAGGGAGAAAGAGAAAGAGAGAGAAGGAGAGACAGTGCGAGAGATACAGAGAGGGACTGAGAGAGAGAGTGGGGGAGAGAGAGAGGGGAGAGAGAGACAGAGAGGGAGAGAGACAGCAAGAGCGAGAGAGAGAGGGAGAGACAGCGAGAGAGAGAGGGAGAGACAGAGACAGAGAGGGAGAGACAGCGAGAGAGAGAGAGGGACTGAGAAAGACAGAGAGGGAGAGATAGCGAGATACAAACAGAGAGGGACAGAGAGAGAGAGTGGGGGAGAGAGAGAGGGGGAGAGAGAGACAGAGAGGGAGAGAGACAGCGAGAGCGAGAGAGAGACAGAGAGGGAGAGACAGCGAGAGAGAGACAGAGACAGAGAGGGTGAGACAGCGAGACAGAGACAGCGAGAGAGAGACAGAAAGGGACTGAGAAAGACAGAGAGGGAAAGACAGCAAGAGAGAGACAGAGAAGAGAGAGACAGAGAGAAAGAGGGAGAGACAGAGAGACAGAGAGAGAGATGGTGAGACAGCGAGACAGAAACAGCGAGAGAGAGACAGAGAGGGACTGAGAAAGACAGAGAGGGAGAGACAGCGAGAGAGAGACAGAGAGGGAGAGAGTGAGAGAGAGACAGAGAGAGAAAGAGAGACAGAGAGAGAAAGAGAGACAGAGAGAGAGAGAGAGAGAGGCAGACAGTGTTATGTATGTAAACTTTATAATTGTGTAAGACTTGCCACCAGAGGGCGCACCTGTTGGAGACCCAAGGGTCACCTGCACACCTCGTGCAAGCAAGTATAAAAGGATTGTCTGCCATGTTGCTTTGGCACTCTGGAGTTTGATTAAAGAGACTGAGGTCACATCAGTTTGAGCTTACAGTATACAGTCTTGTGGAGTTATTCTGAACACAACAATTGGCGACGAGTAACAGATCATGAAATTTCACGCGGTTATGGCTGCTGTTGGTATTCTTAGGAGATATGTTGAGGGTGATTTGGAAGCCTTTGTTGAGAGTTTTGACCAGTACTTCGTGGCCAACGAGCTGGATGGGGACGATAAAGCGATCAAGCGCAGGGCGATTCTCCTGACCGTGTGTGGGTCTACAACATATGGCCTCATCAAGCTTCTGCTAGCACAGACGAAACCAATGGAAAAGACTCATGCATAGTTGTGCACGCTGGTTCGGGAACACCTCAAGCCGAAGGAGAGCATCTTAATGGCCAGGTATCGCTTTTACACGCACCATCGCTCCAACGGCCAGGACGCGGCGAGCTATGTCACCGACCTAAGACACCTTGCGGGACCGTGCATATTTGCTGGATTTTTGGGGGCAGTGTTGCGGGACTTCTTCATGCTTGGAATCGGCCACGAGGTCATTCTTCCCAAACTGCTGTTTGCCGAATCCCCAGATCTGAGCAAGGCCTTCACGATAGCCCAGGCTTTCATGTCCATGAACGACAACACTAAACAGATATCTTCTCAGCATCGAAGCTCACCAACAAGTACTGTGCATAAAATAACGCCTTCAGTAGGCAGAACTATACCTGACAGGGCCTACACGCCTGCAGAGGCCAGACCTAGGATGACTCAGAGCCTGGCATGGGGCGTGAATGTGAATCCATTAGCACCATGTTGGCGCTGCGGAGGTAATCATCGAGCCCATCAATGTCGATTCAAGCACTACGTGTGCAAGGGCTGTGGAACAATGTGGCACCTCCAGTGAATGTGCAGACGTACTGTGACTCACCACGTGGCAGAGTCGGCAGAAGATGACCGATCTGGCGCGGATCACGCTGAGCGAGTAAGAGAGACAACTCAACCTGAGGCTGAAGAGGAAGTGTATGGGGTAAACACCTTCACCACCAAAAGCCCTCCGATAATGTTAAAAGTCAAATTAAACGGCATTCCAGTTTCCATGGAATTGGACACGGGGACAAGTCAGTCCATTATGAGCCAGAAGGCTTTTGAGAAACTGTGGGGCAACAAGGCACAAAGGTCAAAACTAAACCCGATCCACACCAAGCTGCGCACTTACACCAAAGAGCTCATACCAGTCATTGGCAGTGCGGCAGTGAAGGTATCGTACAATGGAGCTGTGCATGATTTATCACTGTGGATTGTACCAGGCGATGGCCCAACGCTGTTCGGCAGAAGCTGACTGGGAAAGATCCGATGGAACTGGGACGACATCAAAGCACTGTCTTCGGTGGATGACGCCTCATGCGCCCAAGTGCTAAACAAATTCCCGTCGTTATTTGAGCCAGGCATCGGCAACTTCACAGGCGCCAAAGTGCAGATCCATCTAGTTATGTATTTAACCCTTGGCAACCTGTATCACACCACCACCAGAGGGTCTACCTGTCGGAGGCCCAAGGATCCCAACATCCCTTGGGAGCACGGTATATAAGCAAGCCTCCCATGCTGTACCAACACTCTGGAGTTTAATTAAAGGAGCTAAGGTCACACTTACTCATTGCATACAGTACTCAGTTTCATCCTTTATTATGAGCGTAACAATTGGCGACGAGTTAACGAACAACCAAGCAAAAATGCAAAGAACAGTTGGTATCGTGGAGAAGTTCTCAGAAGGGGATGATTGGGAGGCCTTCGTGGAGAGACTTGACCAAT
Organism: Pristiophorus japonicus; assembly: GCF_044704955.1. NCBI lineage: Eukaryota > Metazoa > Chordata > Chondrichthyes > Pristiophoridae > Pristiophorus > Pristiophorus japonicus. The sequence goes on from NC_092010.1 coordinate 8,382,659, forward strand.
ACTTCGTGGCCAATGAGCTGGAAGGGGACGAGAACGCTGCCAAACGAAGGGCGATCCTCCTAACTGTCTGTGGGGCAACAACCTATGGTCTCATGAAGAATCTTCTAGCTCCGGTAAAACCAACAGAGAAATCCTATGAAGAACTGTGTACACTGGTCCGGGAGCACCTAAATCCTAAAGAAAGCGTTTTGATGACGAGATATCGGTTCTATATGTGTCAACGGTCGGAGGGCCAGGAAATGGCGAGCTATGTCGCCGAACTAAGGCGCCTCGCAGGACATTGCGAATTCGATGGATTCCTTGAACAAATGCTCAGAGACTTGTTTGTACTGGGCATTGGCCATGAGACAATCCTTCACAAACTGCTCACCATTGAAACTCCGAGTCTGAGTAAAGCCATAACGATAGCCCAGGATTTCTGTCCACCAGCGACAACACCAACAGATTTCACAGAGTAAAGAGGTTTCGGCCAGTACTGTGAACAAAGTAATGTTGTTAGAGCAGGAATATACATGGCAGAACGTACACGCCGGCTGCTGCTGCCCGACCTCAGATGACCCAGAGTCCACCATCAATCGTTAACGCGAGGCAGTTAACACCTTGTTGGCACTGTGGAGGTGATCAGCGGCCCCATCAATGCCGCTTCAAGCACTATGTGTGCAACCGCTGCACAACAATGGGACACCTCCAACGGATGTGCAGGCGAGCTGCAAACCCTGCAAACCACCACGTTACAGAGGAAGATCGATCCACTGTGGATCAGGCTGAATTGGAGACTCGTACTGAGGAGGCAGAAGTGTACGGGGTACACACCTTCACCACGAAATGCCCACCAATCATGTTGAAAGTTGAACTGAACGGTATTCCAGTATCTATGGAACTGGACATGGGCGCGAGTCAGTCCATCATGAGCAAAAAGGCCTTCGACAGGCTGTGGAGCAAAAAGGCACACAGGCCCAAGCTCAGCCCCATTCACACCAAACTAAGGACTCACACCAAGGAACTAATCCCTGTAACTGGCAGTGCAGAAGTCAAAGTCTCCAATGACGGAGCAGTACACGAACTCCCGCTGTGGATTGTACCAGGGGATGGCTCCACATTGTTTGGCAGAAGCTGGCTGGGAAAAATCCGCTGGAACTGGGACGACATCCGAACGCTTTTGTCCGCCGCCGACGCCTCATGTGCCCAGGTTCTAAGCAAGTTCCCATTGTTGTTCGAGCCAGGCATTGGAAGCTTCTCGGGGGTGAAAGTGCAGATCCACTTGGTTCCTGGTACACGACCCATCCACCACAAGGCACGGGCGGTACCGTACATGATGTGAGAGAAAGTGGAAATTGAGCTGGACAGGCTGCAGTGAGAAGACATCATCGCACCAGTGGATTTCAACGAGTGGGCCAGTCCGATTGTCCCGGTACTCAAAGGCAATGGCACGGTCAGAATTTGTGGGGACTATAAAGTAACGATTAACCATTTTTTGCGACAGGACCAGTACCCGTTACCCAAGGCAGACGACCTATTTGCGACCCTGGCTGGAGGAAAAACGTTCACCAAGTTGGACCTGACCTCGGCCTACATGACGCAGGAGCTGGAGGAGTCTTCGAAAGGCCTCACCTGCATGAACACACACAAAGGCCTGTTCATCGACAACAGATACCAGTCAGGATTCGGTCAGACGCGGCAATATTCCAACAGAACATGGAGAGCCTGCTAAAGTTGGTTCCTCGCACCGTGGTTTTCCAGGACGACATACTGGTCACAGGTCGGGACACCAACGAACACTTGAAGAATCTGGAAGAGGTTCTAAGTTGGCTAAATTGCGTGGGGCTCAGGTTGAAACACTCGAAGTATGTATTCCTGGCACAGGAGGTCGAGTTCTTAGGGAGAAGAATCGCAGCAGACGGCATCAGACCCACCGACACCAAGAGAAAGGCCATCAAGAACGCGCCGAAACCACAGAATGTGACGGAGCTTCGGTCGTTCCTGGGACTGCTCAACTATTTCGGTAATTTCCTCCCTGGGTTAAGCATCCTGCTCGAACCCCTACATGCGCTACTGCACAAGGGAGACAACTGGGTATGGGGGAATTCACAAGAGGCTGCCTTTGAGAAAGCCAGAAATCTGTTGTGTTCAAACAAACTGCTTGTTCTGTATAACCCTCATAAACGATTAGTGCCGGCTTGCGATACTTTGTCATACGGGGTTGGGTGTGTGTTACAACAGGCTAATGAATCGGGGACATTGCAACCGGTCGCCTATGCGTCCAGGAGTCTGTCCAAGGCCGAAAGGGCCCACAGCATGATTGAAAAAGAGGCTCTGTCATGCATTTACGGGGTGAAAAAAATGCACTAGTATCTGTTTGGTCTCAAGTTTGAGCTTGAAACTGACCATAAGCCGCTCATATCATTATTTTCAGAGAGCAAAGGGATTAATACTAATGCCTCTGCCCACATCCAAAGGTGGGCGCTCACGCTGTTGGCATACAACTATGTAATCCGTCACAGACTGGGCACGGAGCACTGTGTTGATGCTCTCAGTCGGCTGCCATTGCCCACCACCGGGGTGAAAATGGCACAACCCGCAGACTTGCTTCTTGTAATGGATGTTTTTAAGAGCGAGGGGTTACCCGTCATAGCTTGCCAGATCAGGACCTGGACTAGCCAGGACCCAGTGCTATCACTCGTAAAAAACTGCATTCTTAATGGGAGCTGGTTGGCTGTTCCCAGGGAAATGCAAGATGAAATTCAACCGTTCCAGCGACGTAAGGATGAATTGTCCATCCAATCGGATTGACTCCTATGGGGGAATCACATGGTTTTGCCAAAAAAAGGCAGGGAAACGTTTATACGCGACCTACACATTACCTACCCAGGCATAGTCATGATGAAGGCTATCGCTCGGCATTGACTCGGAATTGGAGTCATGCGTACACCAATGTAACACTTGCTCACAGTTGAGCAATGCACCAAGGGAGGCCCCACTGAGTCTGTGGTCATGGCTTTCCAAACCGTGGTCCAGGGTCCACGTGGATTTCGCTGGCCCCTTTCCAGGAAAGATGTTCCTAGTAGCAGTGGATGCTTACTCTAAATGGATTGAAGGTGTAATAATGTCATCATGTACGTCCACTGCCACCATTGAAAGCCTCTGGGCCATGTTTGCCACTCATGGTTTGCCCAACGTCCTTGTTAGTGACAATGGACCATGTTTCACCAGCTCGGAATTCAACGAGTTCATGACCCGCAATGACATCAAGCATGTCAGGTCTGCGCCGTTTAAGCCTGCATCCAATGGTCAAGTGGAACGGGCAGTCCAAACCATCAAGCAGAGCTTGAAACACGTGACGGACGGTTCCCTGCAGACCCGGTTATCTCGGATCCTGCTCAGCTACCGGACACAACCCCACTCGTTTACCGGGGTTCCCTCTGCAGAATTGCTAATGAAGAGAGTACTCAAAACCAGGCTCTCCTTAGTCCACCCAGATCTCAATGATCATATAGAAACCCGGCGTCACCGGCATAATGTGTACCACAATCGCGCGGCTGTATCACGCGACATCGAGGTTATTGACCCTGTGTTTGTTCTTAATTATGGTCATGGTCCCAAATGGGTTGCTGGTACTGTGTTAGCCAAGGAGGGGAATAGAGTGTTTGTTGTCAAACTTTTGAATGGACAAACGTGCAGAAAGCACTTGGATCAGACCAAACTGCGGTTCACTGACAACCAAGAACAGTTTGAAGAGGATATTACCATCAGTCATCCACCCACACACACCCAACCATCAATCGACCTCGCGGTCAACCATGAGGATGAACCCACCATGCCCGACAGTCCGATCAGACCAGCCACACCGCAGTGCAGCAATGATCTGATCGACTCACCCATACCAGGACTTCAACTCAAGCGATCAACCCAGGAACACAGAGCCCCGGATCGCCTCAACTTGTAAATAACTTGTATCTAAGACTTGAGGGAGGGGGGTGTGGCGGGGGGGGGGGAAGTGATGTTATATATGTAAACTTTATAATTGTGTAAGACTTGCCACCGGAGGGTGCACCTGTTGGAGACCCAAAGATCACCTGCACACCTCGTACAAGCACGTATAAAAGGATTGTCTGCCATGCTGCTTTGGCACTCTGGAGTTTTATTGAAGAGACTAAGGTCACATCAGTTTTAGCTCACAGTATACAGTCTTGTGGAGTTATTCTGAACATAACAGACAGAGAGAGAAACAGAGAGAGAGAGAGGGAGAGAGAGGCAGAGAGACAGAGACAGAGAGACAGAGCGAGAGAGAGGCAGAGAGACAGAGACAGAGAGAGAGAGACAGAGACAGAGAGAGAGATACGGGCAGAGAGACAGAGAGAGGGAGACAGAGAGGGAGAGGCAGAGAGGGAGAGACAGAGTGAGACAGAGAGCAAAAGAGAGAGAGAGAGACAGAGAGAGAGAGAGAGAGAGACAGAGCGAGAGAGAGAGACAGAGAGAGAGACACACACACGAGATAAAAGCATTGTGGCAGCTGTAGGTCGTGGGCACAGACCTGTGCAATGTGCTGCTGGTGATCACACACCCAGTTGCACATTAATAGATTGGAAGCCCTTGTGATTGATGCAGGGAGTGGGGTAGTGTGAGCGAGCCCGGAGGGGAAACGCTGACGTCAATGATCCTGGAATTGAGGGAATCCTGCAATCTGTGCAAACCCCAGACCCTATCCGGCCGCTTCCGATATTCCCGGGGGAACATGATGAAAGTGTTCGCTTTGAACAGCAGGGCATCAGTCAGTCACCTGCTGAACACAAGTATGGACTGCAGATTGACTGATACTGACATTCCCTGCGGCAGCCTGGAGAGAGCCAGAGGAAGAGCATGTGAAGGTTGCAATGACGGTGACTGCAAGACAGCGTGCTGTGCTGACAGTGGCCCTGGGTCACAGGTCTGTCTGCAGCAATAGTCACAGCCTCCCGAGACAAGCACAGCCTCCTCTCACACTGCTCCGAGTACTGCCAGTATGTTGGTCCACGAACACATTGTGGGGAGGGTGAGGATTTCTCCGAGCCTGGCTCCCGATATTACATCTCCCTCAAGCTGCAACTGTGCGAATTCCTTGTCTTCCTACTCCCCTCCTCCAACTCCTCATCCTGCTCCTCACCCCCCCTCCTCCAACTCGACCTCCTGTCCCCTCCTCCTCCTCCTCCTCCTCGTCCCCCCTCCCACTCCTCCTCCTCCTCCTCTCCCCCTCTCCCTCCTTCACCTGCCCCTCCCCTCCTCCTCCTCCTCCCACTCCTCC
>NC_092010.1:8388136-8400636 GCF_044704955.1 Pristiophorus japonicus
GGGAGAGAGAGAGGGGAGGGAGAGAGAGAGCGAGCGAGAGAGAGGGGGAAAGACAGAGAGAGGGAGAGAGAGAGGAGAGGGAGAGAGAGAGGGAGACAGAGAGGGGAGGGAGAGAGAGAGCGAGAGAGAGATAGGAGGAAGAGAGAGAGGGAGAGAGAGAGGGGAGGAAGAGAGAAAGGGAGAGAGAGGGGGGAGGGGAGAGCGAGATGGAGAGAGAGAGGGGAGGGAGAGAGAGAGGGAGAGAGAGAGGGGAGGAAGAGAGAAAGGGAGAGAGTGTGGAGGGAGAGAGAGAGGGAGAGAGAGAGGGGAGGGAGAGAGAGAGCGAGCGAGCGAGAGAGAGGGGAAAGACAGAGGGAGGGAGAGAGAGAGCGAGCGAGAGAGAGGGGAAAGACAGAGAGAGGGAGAGTGAGAGGGGAGGGAGAGAGAGAGGGAGAGCGGGAGGGGAGGGAGAGAGACAGGGGAGGAAGAGAGAAAGGGAGAGAGAGAGGGGAGGGAGAGAGAGAGGGGAGGGAGAGAGAAAGGGAGAGAGAGAGGGGAGGGAGAGAGAGAGAGGAGAGAGAGAGAGAGGGAAGCAAGAGAGAGAGGGAGAGAGAGAGGGGAGGAAGAGAGAAAGGGAGAGAGAGAGGGGAGGGAGAGAGAGGGGAAAGACAGAGAGAGGGAGAGAGAGAGGGGAGGGAGAGAGAAAGGGAGAGAGAGAGGGGAGGAAGAGAGAAAGGGAGAGAGGGGAGGGAGAGAGAGAGCGAGCGAGAGAGAGGGGAAAGACAGAGAGAGGGAGAGAGAGAGGGGAGGGAGAGAGAGAGCGAGCGAGAGAGAGGGGAAAGACAGAGAGAGGGAGAGAGAGAGGAGAGGGAGAGAGAGAGGGAGACAGAGAGGGGAGGGAGAGAGAGAGGGAGAGAGAGAGGGGAGGAAGAGAGAGAGGGAGAGCGAGAGAGGAGGAAGAGAGAAAGGGAGAGAGAGAGGGGAGGGAGAGCGAGAGGGAGAGAGAGAGGGAAGGGAGAGAGAGAGGGAGAGAGAGAGGGGAGGAAGAGAGAAAGGGAGAGAGTGTGGAGGGAGAGATAGAGGGAGAGAGAGAGGGGAGGGAGAGAGAGTGCGAGCGAGCGAGAGAGAGGGGAAAGACAGAGAGAGGGAGAGAGAGAGGGGAGGGAGAGAGAGAGCGAGCGAGAGAGAGGGGAAAGACAGAGAGAGGGAGAGAGAGAGGAGAGGGAGAGAGAGAGGGAGACAGAGAGGGGAGGGAGAGAGAGAGGGAGAGAGAGATGGGAGGAAGAGAGAGAGGGAGAGAGAGAGGGGAGGAAGAGAGAAAGGGAGAGAGAGAGGGGAGGGAGAGCGAGAGGGAGAGAGAGAGGGGAGGGAGAGAGAGAGGGAGAGAGAGAGGGGAGGAAGAGAGAAAGGGAGAGAGTGTGGAGGGAGAGAGAGAGGGAGAGAGAGAGGGGAGGGAGAGAGAGAGGGAGAGAGAGAGGGGAGGAAGAGAGAAAGGGAGAGAGGGGAGGGAGAGAGAGAGCGAGCGAGAGAGAGGGGAAAGACAGAGAGAGGGAGAGAGAGAGGGGAGGGAGAGAGAGAGCGAGCGAGCGAGAGAGAGGGGAAAGACAGAGGGAGGGAGAGAGAGAGCGAGCGAGAGAGAGGGAAAGACAGGGAGAGGGAGAGAGAGAGGGGAGGGAGAGAGAGAGGGAGAGCGGGAGGGGAGGGAGAGAGACAGGGGAGGAAGAGAGAAAGGGAGAGAGAGAGGGAGGGAGAGAGAGAGGGAGAGAGAGAGGGGAGGGAGAGAGAGAGGGGAGGGAGAGAGAGAGGGGAGAGAGAGAGAGAGGGGAGCGAGAGAGAGAGGGAGAGAGAGAGGGGAGGAAGAGAGAAAGGGAGAGAGAGAGGGGAGGGAGAGAGAGGGGAAAGACAGAGAGAGGGAGAGAGAGAGGGGAGGGAGAGAAAAAGGGAGAGAGAGAGGGGAGGAAGAGAGAAAGGGAGAGAGGGGAGGGAGAGAGAGAGCGAGCGAGAGAGAGGGAAAAGACAGAGAGAGGGAGAGAGAGAGGGGAGGGAGAGAGAGCGAGCGAGAGAGAGGGGAAAGACAGAGAGAGGGAGAGAGAGAGGAGAGGGACAGAGAGAGGGAGACAGAGAGGGGAGGGAGAGAGAGAGGGAGAGAGAGAGGGAGGAAGAGAGAGAGGGAGAGCGAGAGGGGAGGAAGAGAGAAAGGGAGAGAGAGAGGGGAGGGAGAGCGAGAGGGAGAGAGAGAGGAAAGGGAGAGAGAGAGGGAGAGAGAGAGGGAGGAAGAGAGAAAGGGAGAGAGTGTGGAGGGAGAGATAGAGGGAGAGAGAGAGGGGAGGGAGAGAGAGAGCGAGCGAGAGAGAGAGGGAGAGAGAGAGGGGAGGAAGAGAGAAAGGGAGAGAGAGAAGGGAGGGAGAGAGAGAGGGAGAGAGAGAGAGGGGAGGGAGAGAGAGAGCGAGCGAGAGAGAGAGGGAGAGAGAGAGGGGAAAGACAGAGAGAGGGAGAGAGAGAGGGGAGGGAGAGAGAAAGGGAGAGAGACGGAAGGGAGAGAGAGAGGGAGAGAGAGAGAGGGGAGGGAGAGAGAGAGAGGGGAGGGAGAGAGAGAAGGAGAGAGGGGGAGAGAGAGAGAGAGGGACAGAGAGAGGGAGAGAGAGAGGGGACGAAGAGAGAAAGGGAGAGAGAGAGCGAGCGAGAGAGAGGGGAAAGACAGAGAGAGGGAGAGAGAGAGGGGAGGGAGAGAGAGAGCGAGCGAGAGAGGGAGGGAGAGAGGGAGAGAGAGAGGGGAGGGAGAGAGAGAGGGAGAGAGAGAGGGGAGGGAGAGAGAGAGCGAGCGAGAGAGAGGGGAAAGACAGAGAGAGGGAGAGAGAGAGGGGGGGAGAGACAGAGAGAGGGACAGAGAGAGAGAGAGAGAGGGAGGAAGAGCAAAAGGGAGAGAGAGAGGGGAGGGAGAGAGAGAGGGAGAGGGAGAGAGAGAGGGAGAGAGAGAGGGGAGGGAGAGAGAGAGGGAGAGAGAGAGGGGAGGAAGAGAGAAAGGGAGAGAGAATGGGGAGGGAGAGAGAGAGCGAGCGAGAGAGAGGGGAAAGACAGAGAGAGGGAGAGAGAGAGGGGAGGAAGAGAGAAAGGGAGAGAGAGAGGGGAGGAAAGAGAGAGCGAGCGAGAGAGAGGTTAAGACAGAGAGAGGGAGAGAGACAGGGGAGGGAGAGAGAGAGCGAGCGAGAGAGAGGGGAAAGACAGAGAGAGGGAGAGAGAGAGGGGAGGGAGAGAGAGAGGGAGAGAGAGAGGGGAGGGAGAGAGAGAGGGAGAGAAAGAGGGGAGGAAGAGAGAGAGGGAGAGAGAGAAGGGAGGAAGAGAGAAAGGGAGATAGAGGGGAGGGAGAGAGAGAGGGAGAGAGAGAGGGGAGGGAGAGAGAGAGGGAGAGAGAGAGGGGAGGGAGAGAGAGAGCGAGCGAGAGAGAGGGGAAAGACAGAGAGAGGGAGAGAGAGAGGGGGGGAGAGACAGAGAGAGGGACAGAGAGAGAGAGAGAGAGGGGAGGAAGAGCAAAAGGGAGAGAGAGAGGGGAGGGAGAGAGAGGGAGAGGGAGAGGGAGAGAGAGAGAGGGAGAGAGAGAGGGGAGGGAGAGAGAGAGGGAGAGAGAGAGGGGAGGAAGAGAGAAAGGGAGAGAGAATGGGGAGGGAGAGAGAGAGCGAGCGAGAGAGAGGGGAAAGACAGAGAGAGGGAGAGAGAGAGGGGAGGAAGAGAGAAAGGGAGAGAGAGAGGGGAGGGAAAGAGAGAGCGAGCGAGAGAGAGGTTAAGACAGAGAGAGGGAGAGAGACAGGGGAGGGAGAGAGAGAGCGAGCGAGAGAGAGGGGAAAGACAGAGAGAGGGAGAGAGAGAGGGGAGGGAGAGAGAGAGGGAGAGAGAGAGGGGAGGGAGAGAGAGAGGGAGAGAAAGAGGGGAGAAGAGAGAGAGGGAGAGAGAGAAGGGAGGAAGAGAGAAAGGGAGATAGAGGGGAGGGAGAGAGAGAGGGAGAGAGAGAGGGGAGGGAGAGAGAGAGCGAGCGAGAGAGAGGGGAAAGACAGAGAGATGGATTGAGAGAGGGGAGGGAGAGAGAGAGCGAGCGAGAGAGAGGGGAAAGACAGAGAGAGGGAGAGAGAGAGGGGAGGGAGAGAGAGAGGGAGAGCGGGAGGGGAGGGAGAGAGACAGGGGAGGAAGAGAGAAAGGGAGAGAGAGAGGGGAGGGAGAGAGAGAGGGGAGGGAGGGAGAGAGAGAGGGAGAGAGAGAGGGGAGGGAGAGAGAGAGGGTGAGAGAGAGGGGAGGAAGAGAGAAAGGGAGAGAGGGGAGGGAGAGAGAGAGGGAGCGAGAGAGAGGGGAAAGACAGAGAGAGGGAGAGAGAGAGGGGAGGGAGAGAGAGAGAGAGCGAGAGAGAGGGGAAAGACAGAGAGAGGGAGAGAGAGAGGGGAGGGAGAGAGAGAGGGAGAGAGAGAGGGGAGGGAGAATGAGAGGGAGAGAGAGAGGGGAGGAGGAGAGAGAGGGAGAGAGAGAGGGGAGGAAGAGAGAGAGGGAGAGAGAGAGGGGAGGGAGAGAGAAAGGGAGAGAGAGGGAGGGAGAGAGAGAAGAAGAGAGGGGGGAGAGACAGAGAGAGGGACAGAGAGAGGGAGAGAGAGAGGGGAGGGAGAGAGAGAGGGAGAGAAAGAGGAGAGGGAGAGAGAATGGGAGAGAGAGGGGAGGGAGTGAGAGAAGGAGAGAGGGAGGCAGAGACAGAGAGAGGGACAGAGAGAGGGAGAGAGGGAAGGAAGAGAGAAAGGGAGAGAGAGAGGGGAGGGAGAGAGAGAGGGAGAGGGAGAGAGAGAGGGAGAGAGAGAGGGGAGGGAGAGAGAGAGGGAGAGAGAGAGGGGAGGAAGAGAGAAAGGAGAGAGGGGAGGGAGAGAGAGAGCGAGCGAGAGAGAGGGGAAAGACAGAGAGAGGGAGAGAGAGAGGGGAGGGAGAGAGAGAGCGAGCGAGAGAGGGGGAAAGACAGAGAGAGGGAGAGTGAGAGGGGAGGGAGAGAGAGAGGGAGACAGAGAGGGGAGGGAGAGAGAGAGGGAGAGAGAGAGGGGAGGAAGAGAGAGAGGGAGAGAGAGAGGGGAGGAAGAGAGAAAGGGAGAGAGAGAGGGGAGGGAGAGCGAGAGGGAGAGAGAGAGGGGAGGGAGAGAGAGAGGGAGAGAGAGAGGGGAGGAAGAGAGAAAGGGAGAGAGTGTGGAGGGGAGAGGAGAGAGGGGAGGGAGAGAGAAAGGGAGAGAGGGGAGGGAGAGAGAGAGCGAGCGAGAGAGAGGGGAAAGACAGAGAGAGGGAGAGAGAGAGGGGAGGGAGGGAGAGAGAGAGCGAGCAAGAGAGAGGGGAAAGACAGAGAGAGGGAGAGAGAGAGGGGAGGGAGAGAGAGAGGGAGACAGAGAGAGGGGAAAGACAGAGAGAGGGAGAGAGAGAGGGGAGGGAGAGAGAGAGCGAGCGAGAGAGAGGGGAAAGACAGAGAGAGGGAGAGAGAGAGGGGAGGGAGAGAGAGAGGGAGACAGAGAGGGGAGGGAGAGAGAGAGGGAGAGAGAGAGGGGAGGAAGAGAGAGAGGGAGAGAGAGAGGGGAGGAAGAGAGAAAGGGAGAGAGAGAGGGGAGGGAGAGCGAGAGGGAGAGAGAGAGGGGAGGGCGAGAGAGAGGGAGAGAGAGAGGGGAGGAAGAGAGAAAGGGAGAGAGTGTGGAGGGGAGAGAGAGGGAGAGAGAGAGGGGAGGGAGAGAGAGAGCGAGCGAGCGAGAGAGAGGGGAAAGACAGAGAGAGGGAGAGAGAGAGGGGAGGGAGAGAGAGAGCGAGCGAGAGAGAGGGGAAAGACAGAGAGAGGGAGAGAGAGAGGGGAGGGAGAGAGAGAGGGAGAGCGGGAGGGGAGGGAGAGAGAAAGGGAGAGAGAGAGGGGAGGGAGAGAGAAAAGGAGAGAGGGGGGAGAGACAGAGAGAGGGAGAGAGAGAGGGGAGGGAGAGAGAGAGGGGAGGAAGAGAGAGAGGGAGAGAGAGAGGGGGGGGGAGAGAGAGAGGGGAGGGAGAGAGAGAGGGAGAGAGAGAGGGGGAGGGAGAGAGAGAGGGAGAGAGAGAGGGGAGGAAGAGAGAGAGGGAGAGAGAGAGGGGAGGAAGAGAGAAAGGGAGAGAGAGAGGGGAGGGAGAGAAAGAGGGAGAGAGAGAGGGGAGGGAGAGAGAGAGCGAGCGAGAGAGAGGGGAAAGACAGAGCGAGGGAGAGAGAGAGGGGAAGGAGAGAGAGAGAGAGAGAGAGAGAGGGGAGGGAGAGAGACAGGGCGAGAGAGAGGGGAGGGAGAGAGAGAAGGAGAGAGGGGGAGAGACAGAGAGAGGGACAGAGAGAGGGAGAGGGGAGGAAGAGAGAAAGGGAGAGAGTGGGGAGGGAGAGAGAGAGGGGAGAGAGAGAGGGGAGGAAGAGAGAAAGGGAGAGAGAGAGTGGAGGGAGAGAGAGGGGAAAGACAGAGAGAGGGAGAGAGAGAGGGGAGGGAGAGAGCGGGAGAGAGAGAGGGACAGAGAGAGGGGGAGAGAGAAGTAGAGAGAGAGAGAGGGAGAGAGAGATGGAGAGAGAGACAGAGAGAGAGAGAGACAGAGAGACAGAGAGAGAGGGAGAGACAGAGAGGGCGGGGGGGGGGCAGAGAGAGAGAGAGAGAGACAGAGAGAGAGGGGGGGGACAGAGAGAGAGAGAGAGAGAGAGAGAGAGAGTGGGGAGAGAGTGAGACAGAGAGACAGAGACAGTGTTATGTCTTTAATACCCTTATTGTAAAGTCCTGCCCCCTCAGTACAGATTCACACGAGGCATGTAGTGAAGTCAAGGTCACTCTGGACCTGTACCTTTATTTCACAGCTCTGGAATGCTGCACTTGCCTGAGACCTGTCCTTATATACCTGTCTCTTGCAAGTGCACCCCTGGTGGTAAGGTATGCTGGTGGTTACAGGTCATATCTTATTACAGTCATGTATAGCATGTTGGGATACAGTTATATATAATAATGTAAGATACATGGCATCACCCTCCCCCAAGGTCTTATTGTCTTTATAGGTTCATTCTCTCAGGTGGTCTACGCTCTCGCGTGGAGCGTCTGAGTTGTGGTTCAGTTGTTTGCCTTGGTGTCTGTTTTTCTTTGGGTGTGGTTGCTGGTATCTTGCCTTGACTGTCTGTTTCGATTGGTGTGATTGTTGTTGACTCGCCTGGGCTGTCTGTTGGGATTGCCCTTTCCTCAGGTTGTTTCCTCTGTCTGTCCACCAGGTGTGGTGCGAGTTTCACATTGTAGTCTGCCTCTGGTTCCGCAGTGTTGTTGGTAAATCTGCTTTTGACTTGGTCTACATGCCTCTGGCAGGTTTTGCCATTGTCCATTTGTACTACCAGTAGCCTGTTTCCTTCCTTGCCCGTTACTATCCCTGTAAGCCATTTGGGACCCCTGCCATAGTTTAGTACAAACACTTTGTCCCCTATCTCATTCCATCTCCCCGTCGAATTTCTGTCATCGTACTCAGTCAGCTTACGGCGCTTTGCCTCAATGATTTCGTGCATGTCTGGGAGGATTAATGAGAGCCTTGTTATTAAAGTCCTTTTCATCAACAGTTGCGCGGGGGGTATCCCAGTCAGTGAGTGCGGACGAGATCTGTATGCCAGCAGCAGTCACGACAGGCGACCCTGTAGCATGGGACCTTGGATTTTAAGCATGCCTTGTTTAATGATTTGCACTGCTCTCTCCGCCTGGCCGTTGGAGGCCGGCTTGAACGGTGCCATCTTGACGTGATTTATGCCGTGGTCAATTATAAAGACTTGGAATTCTGCGCTGGTGAAGCACGGCCCATTGTCACTGACCAATATGTCAGGGATTCAGTGCGTTGCAAACATGGTTGCAAGGCTCTCCACAGTGGTGGAGGTTGTGCTCGAGTTTAAAATGGTGCATTCGATCCACTTTGAAAATGCATCTACAACTACGAGGAACATTTTGCCCATGAATGGGCCTGCATAGTCTACGTGCACCCGCGACCACGGTTTGGTAGGCCAGGGCCAGGGGCTCAGTAGAGCCTCCCTGGGGGCATTGCTGAGTTGGGCACAAATGGTGCACCTTCGGACGCAGAGCTCCATGTCCGCGTCAATACCAGGCCACCAGACGTGGGATCTGGCGATGGCCTTCATGAGCACGATCCCCGGGTGCTCGCGGTGGAGCTCCCGGACAAATGCCTCTCTGCCTCGCAGAGGCATGACTACTCAGCTGCCCCACATCAGGCAGTCTGCTTGTAGTGCTAGCTCATGCATGCGCCTGTGAAAGGGTTTTAATTCCTCGGGGCAGGCATCGCGAGCCTCTGCCCAGTCACCGGTTAGGACACATCTTTTTACTAAGGATAACGTGGGGTCACTGGCCGTCCAGGCTCTGATTTGGCGAGCCGTCATGGGCGAACCTGTGGACTCAAAGGCATTGATTGCCATGACTATCTCACAGTCCTGTTCGTCAGACCCTTCCGTGGTCGCCAGGGGTAGCCTGCTGAGCGCGTTGGCACAGTTGTCTGTGCCTGGTCTGTGCCTTATGGTATAGTCGTAGGACGCCAGCATGAGTGCCCACCATTGAATTCGCGCCGAAGCGTTGGCGTTTATTGCCTTGCTCTCGGATAGGAGGGACGTGAGGGGCTTGTGGTCGGTTTCTAACGCGAACTTGGCCCCGAAAAGGTATTGGTGCATCTTTTTGACACCGTACACGCACGCGAGCGCCTCCTTCTCTACCATTCCGTACCCTTGCTCTGCCCGCGAAAGTGACCTGAAGGCATAAGCTATGGGTTGTAATTTGCCCGCACTATTGACATGTTGCAAAACTCACCCGGCCCCATACGCTGACGCATCGCATGTGAGAACTAGCTTTTTACCTGGGTCAAAGAAAGTCAAAACACTGTTGGAACACAGAAGGTTGCGTGCCTTATTGAAGGCGCGTTCCTGGGCGTCCCCCAAAAACCAATCGCACCCCTTCCTGAGCAGCACGTGGAGAGGCTCCAGCAGTGTGCTTAAGTTCTGCATAAAGTTCCCAAAGTAATTGAATGGCCCGAGAAAGGCGCGCAGTTCTGAGACATTCCGGGGCCTGGGTGCCGGGCGAATTGCTTCTGTTTTGGACTCTGTTGGGCGGATTCCATCAGCGGCAATCCTTCTGCCCAAAAATTCAACGTCTGGTGCGAGAAACAGGCACTTGGATTTCTTGACTCGTAGGCCTACCCGATCCAACCGCTTTCATACTTCCTCCAAATTACGGAGATGGGAGTCGGTGTCCCTGCCCGTGATAAGTATGTCGTCTTGAAATACAACCGTCCCCGGGATGGACTTGAGCAGACTCTCCATGTTGCGCTGGAATATGGCAGCTGCCGACCTGATGCCGAATGGACATTGATTGTACCTGAAAAGGCCTCAATATGTGTTGATGGTGGTGAGTAGCTTGGATTTCTCGGTCAATTCTTGCGTCATATACGCAGATGTGAGGTCTAGTTTTGAGAAAAGTTTACCTCCAGCCAATGTGGCAAATAAGTCCTCCGCTCTGGGCAGCGGGTACTGGTCCTGTAGGGAGACTCTGTTTATGGTAGATTTGTAGTCCCCACAGATTCGTACTGATCCATCAGGCTTCATGACTGGGACGATGGGACTTGCCCAGTCGCTAAATTCCACAGGTGATATAATGCCTTCCCGCAGAAGCCTGTCTAGTTCGTGTTCAATCTTTTCCCTCATCACATAGGGTACAGCTCTGGCCTTGTGATGGACCGGTCTAGCATCCTGTGTGATGTAGATTTTGACTTTGGCCTCTTTGAAAGTGCCCACACCTGGCTGAAAGAGATGTTCAAATCGCTTTATAACTGTTGAGCAGGAGGTCCGTTCCTCTAATGACATGGCATGGACATCATCCCATTTCCAGTTTAGTTTTGCCAGCCAGCTTCTCCCCAGCAGTGCTGGGGGGTCTCCGGGGACAATCCACAGGGGAAGTCGGTTCACTGTCCCTTTGTGTGTGACAGAGAGCATGGCGCTGCCGAGGACTGGTACGATTTCTTTGGTATAGGTCCTTAGTTTGGTGTCGACCCTTGTGAGTTTTGGTCTGTCTCTTTTATGCGGCCACAGTTGTTCAAATTGTTGAGCGCCCATGAGAGATTGACTCGCTCCTGTATCCAGCTCCATGTTGACAGATATCCCATCCTCGTCGATACTGTAAAGTCCTGTCCCCTCAGTACAGATTCACACGAGGCATGTAGTGAAGTCAAGGTCACTCTGGACCTGCACCTTTATTTCACAGCTCTGGAATGCTGCACTTGCCTGAGACCTGCCCTTATATACCTGTCTCTTGCAAGTGCACCCCTGGTGGTAAGGCATGCTGGTGGTTACAGGTCATATCTTATTACAGTCATGTATCGCATGTTAGGATACAGTTATATATAATAATGTAAGATACATGACACTTATGAATGACTCCACGAGGTCTAGTATTGTACTTGAGCTGTTGTGACCTTAGTCCCATTTATTGTAACTCCAGAGTGAGGCACAAGCATGGTGGGCAGCCTTTTATACTGGGCCCTGCAGGACCCTCAGGTCTCCCACTGCAGTGCCCTCTGGTGGAACACCTTATGTGACTACACAGTTCGTATACATGGTCTACATACATGCCAGGGACGGAGAGAGGGAGAGAGAGAGAGAGAGAGACTGACAGAGAGAGACAGAGAGAGAGAGTGAGGACGGACAGAGAGAGGAGGGACAGAGAGAGGGAGAGAGACAAGCAAGAGGGGAACAGAGAGAGGGAGAGACAGAGAGAGGTAGAGACAGAGAGAAAGACAGAGAGAGCGAGAGAGAGAGACTGAGAGAGAGAGAGAGTCAGTGAGAGAGGGAGAGAAAGAAAGAGAGAGAGAGAGACAGAGAGAGGAGGGACAGTGCGAGAGAGAGAGCAAGACAGAGCGAGGGGGACAGAGAGATGAGGGAAAGAGAAAGCGAGAGAGAGAGGAAGGGTGTAGTGTATGAAAGGCAGCACGGGCCAGCCCACACTGCGATATGTGTTCGCACTAGGTCCGTGCAGCAGAGCAGGTCTCGTCGTCCTGGTTAACCCTGGCCACTGGACCAAGACCTAGCTCTGTCAAGCCCGTGTGGTGGCTGGTGTGCAACGGTCACCCCACGTTAAAAAAATCCACGCACAGGCATCTTCCACCCCTGGAGTTCAGGACTGGAATATCAGGTCCTTCATTGAAACATCTGTGAACTCATGTGGAAGCAAGTCATCCTCATTCGAGGGACCGCCTATGACGATGAGTGTATGAAATGATACAATGAACTCCGTACTGTGAGCCAGTGACTAGGTGTAACATGGTCAGTCTTTAAGGGCTTCCAGAAGTGAAGATACAAAGGTGAAGTTCAGGTTATATACCGGGCCCAGCACGAGTGTACCTGTGACCCGAGGACCTCCGACGGTAGTGCCCCCTGGTGATGGTCAGACCTTATGTACATACATTACAGAGGGAAAGAGAGAGGGAGCGAGAGAGGGGGACAGAGAGAGGGAGGGAGAGAGACAGAGAGAGGGCAGAAAGAGAGAGGTAGAGAGACAGAGAGAGAGAGAGAGAAACAGAGAGCGAGAGAGAGGGGGCCGGACAGAGAAAGAGAGAGAGAGCGAGAGAGAGGGAGAGAGAGAGAAAGGGGTGGAGAGAGAGATAGACAGAGAGAGAGAGAGAGAAAGAGAGAGAGAAAGAGAGAGAGAGAGAAAGAGAGAGAGAGAGACAGAGAGAGAGAGAGACAGAGAGAGAGAGAGAGAGAGAGTTGGGAAGAAAGGGACAGAGAGAGAGAGAGAGACAGAGAGGGACAGAGAGACACACAGAGAGAAAGAGAGAAAGAGAGACAGAGAGACACAGAGAGAGACACAGAGAGAAAGAGAGAGAGAGAGAGAAAGAGACAGAGAGAGAGAGACAGAGAGAGAGAGACAAAGAGAGGGAGAGAGACAGAGAGAGAGAGAGAGAGTTGGGGAGAGAGGGACAGAGAGAGAGAGAGAGAGGGACAGAGACAGAGAGAGACAGAGAGAGAGAAAGAGAGACAGAGAGAGAGAAAGAGAGACAGAGAGAGAGAGAGACAGAGAGAGAGAGAGGGAGAGGGGGAGAGAGAGAGAGGGAGAGAGAGCGACAGAGAGAGAGAGAGAGAGAGAGAGAGAGACAGAGAGAGAGGGAGAGGGAGAGAGAGCGACAGAGAGAGAGAGAGAGAGACACACAGGGAGAGACAGAGAGAGAAAAGAGACAGAGAGCGAGACAGAGAGAGCGAGACAGAGAGAGAGAGAGAGAGAGAGAGAGAAAGAGAGAGGGAGAGAGATTCAGCATATGGGGTCGGGTGCGTTTTGCAACATGTCAATAGTGCGGGCAAATTACAACCCATAGCTTATGCCTCCAGGTCACTTTCGCGGGCGGAGCGCGGGTACGGAATGGTAGAGAAGGAGGCGCTCGCGTGCGTGTATGGTGTCAAAAAGATGCACCAATACCTTTTCGGGGCCAAGTTCGCGTTAGAAACCGACCACAAGC